>NW_027396826.1:0-4534 GCF_047715825.1 Aspergillus stella-maris | reverse complement strand
GTTATATAGAGAGCTTCCCGTCCAAGTTGAATGGCCTCTTCAAGGTCAGCCAATATCCCTGTCCGTAAATATCGGTCCCCAATCCCAGTTCCAAGGTTATTCAGACGTCTGGGGCGATCAGGGTGATCTTCTGGTGTTAGTTGGAGAGCTTCCCGCCCAAATTGGATAGCCTCTTCAAGGTCTGCCAATACCCCTATCCGTAAATATCGGTCCCCAAGCCCACTTCCAAGGTTGTATAAACACATGGCGCGGTCAGGATGATCTTTTGGTGTTATATATAGAGCTTCCCGTCCAAGTTGAATGGCCTCCACAAGGTCTGCCAATACCCCTGTTCGTGAATATCGGTCCCCAAGCACCTTTCCAAGGCTGTTTAAATACAAGGCGCGGTCAGGATGATCCTCTGGTGTTATATAGAGAGCTTCCCGTTCAAGTTGAATAGCCTCTTCAAGGTCTGCTAATACCCCTGTTCGTGAATGTCGGTCCCCAAGCTCCTTTCCAAGGTTGTTTAAATACATGGCGCGGTCAGGATGGTCTTTTGGCGTTATATAGAGAGCTTCCCGTCCAAGTTGAATTGTCTCATCAAGGTCTGCTAACCTCCTTGTCCTTGAATATTTGTCGTCAAGTTTATTTCCAAGGTTATTCAAAAGTCTGACTCGATCATGGTGATCTTCTGGTATTAGACTAAGAGCTTCCCGTCCAAGTTGAATGGCCTCTTCAAGGTCAGCCAATATCCCTATTCGTAAATATCGCTTGCCAAGTTGAGTTCCAAGGTTACTTAAGCGTCTGGCCCGGTTAGGGTGATCTTCTGGTGTTGCATGGACAGCTTCCCGTCCATATTGGATGGCCTCTTCAAGGTCAGCTAATACCCCTGTTCGCGAATATTGCTTCCCAAGCTGATTTCCAAGGTTGCTTAAACGTCTGGCATTGTCAGGATGATCCTCTGGTGTTGTCCGTACATCCTCCCTTCTCCTTTGGATGCCCACTTCAAGCCCAGCCATTCGATCGTCCTAGTTATTCGTTTTTGAGAGTTCGTTCCCACTATTCACCCAATATCAGACAGTTGTCAATTCATCGCATGCAAATTATATCCTATACCACAAGACGCTTACAAGACACGCTTGCTAGAATCCATGAATTAGGATCCGTGACCTCCTCTTGAGAATTCGGCCGTGTATCACTTCGGAATGGTTGAGGAATTAGTTTTCTATTATCGCTGATAGCTCGAAAGTCTCGCAAATAAGGCTGTCTTATGATACCTGTCGATGTAGGTTCCCTTTATATCGCATACGGCTGGCATGGCACAATTCGTAGCCAATGACCGCATGCGCTGCCCCAAGGGATTCAGCCCTTTTATCTCTCAGCCCATAACTCACCCAGCGCGTCATACAAGGCTAATACCCCTAGCATTCTAGATTCATGAGCTTCTAAACACGAATGGGTATCGTTCTTGCCCGCTTTAACCTGTAATAGTTGAATTCTTACGGAGCTGTCACGCCAAGGCAAAAAAATCCTACGTGAGACCAGCTCATTGCGCGCCACGTAGACTGCAAAAGGCTGTAAGATTTTAGAGCGATTAATTTATGGTGTCTAGCTTTAACAGATTTGTTTGGCATAGCTTCAGCCCACTAAGAGGTTCAAATTCACAATTGCCACATGCAGCCACCATCACATTCGGGGACAGATCACCACCAGCTGCTGTGCGAAGCGAACCATCCTTCATTTACCCAATTTTGCACTGATAAATGGAAATCAATCTTGTAAACATTCTGGCAGTCGCATGTTCACATTCTGCTTTTCCCTCCTGCACGCCGTCTGTGGTGGTGCTCATAGGACCACCTGAGGGAGATTCCGCAATTGTCGTTGATTAGCACGAACAAGTTCTGCTCGCCGGATCCGACGCATGAGAATGGTCAGACGCGACAGGGTTCTCGAAAAAAGAACTATCTCGTATCAGAGATTTCAGTCCTCTCAACGCTGCTTTTTTTATTTCTCATTGGAGAACGATAACGTCGGGATCAAGTCCACCAATAATGCTCTCCCAAAGCTTTTTACTCTAGCCATAAACATGGACTTAAAGGATAATTACCAGCCGTATTTGCAGGAGAGTCGTTACCATGTTCGAAGCCTGATAATCAAACGACAAGATTACAAGCCAAAACAAGCCAACTATAATGCAAATCAAGCCTGCCATCAGTGGAAAGTTGTCAAAGGTCAAAGATTCGGAAGTCGATATTTAATGGGGACTTGTTGGAAGTTTAAGATATATAATATAGTCCCTACGGAGATGTTCGGGATCGCGCTCCGCCAGCCATACGGCCAACTTTATGCATGAAGCTATTTAAACTTGAATTCCTCAACGAATTTTAAAGATATTGTAGTAAAAACACATGTAAATAAAAGACCTATTCTCCCGTTTTCCAACACACCTTTTGTATCCTCTTTGGATGATACCCCGTTCCTTGCAGGCCTCAATAAGCTCAGGAAGCATTTTAGCATATTTTCGTCTCCATTTTCTCTTTTTATTGCTTACATCAAGTTTAGCTTCATGGCGCTTCATTGCTTGCACATTAGAGCTAGATACAACTCCTCCAGAACGTAAGTGACGCTTAGAGGCGGTTGCTTGCTCTGCGCGTTGCCTAGAAGGCTCTATAGTGTCGTACCTTTTCCTGCATGGTCTCCGTGTATGAGACAAGTTGCGCAGCTCCACGAATAGTTTTATCCAGGCCTTCATGAAAGAACGTTGGCTCAAAATCATGCAAATGAAGAATCCTATTGCGTAAGTTCTAAAAGCGCTCTGCCGTTTTCGGTGTACTGCCAACTGACATAATATCGTGACTGTCAAGGTGAGGACTCAGGAATATATTCAGAACAGGTTAACGAAGTAGATACACGGGCAGAACGCAGGATCGGGCTATCAGACAGGCGCTTAGTATAACAAGACGTCGCTCAGAGATCAGGAACAGGATCAACACCGGAGTCGAGGAAGTATCAGTCAAGCAGGCGGTCAGAGCAGGCAGATCCTCATTCCGGGCACAGTGCCCGGAATAAGGTCTCAGATTTCAAGTACCCAGGTACTTGAAATGCACGTGACCTCTATTGGTCAGCCAGGCGGAATGAGGCTCCAAGCTGGCACCGTGACAGTGACTGCTCGGTTGCTGGCCGTGTTGGCTCGGTAATCTGGTCAAGAACAACAGCCGGATCGAATGGCGATATGCCTGTGTTCCTAAAGCCATGCCTGATTGTTGCTTTCTTAAGAGTTTTGGTGCGTATTAAGGAGAGAGCATGCAGGAATTTAACTTTAGTAAAGCGGCTGCATCCTGAGTATGTTGCCTCTAATACAGCTTCAGAATGCCAGTATTTTATTGCATGAAATACTCCCACATCAAGCGGCTGCAAAAAGTGGCTTGAATGAGGTGAAAGGAAGAATAGAATAATGCCATGATTCTTGCAGAATTCAACAAATTCCTTCTTGCGATAAGACTTAAAGTCATCACAAATAAGCAACGTATATTGGCCTTTTCGCTTGTTCTTGGTGTCACGCCAGAAGTTCTGTATCCATTAAAAGCCTAGCTCATCTTTCATGAAGCCATTCTTCGAGGTAGCAATATAGTATTGGCCTCCAACATTGGTGTTGTCAAACCAACCTTGAAGAATACTGTTGCCCCGTACAATGATAAGTGGAGGAGCGCTCCAACAACCTGTCGATATAGCCTCTACTACCGTGATTGATTCTTGCTCTAAGGAGACATCAATGTAAGGCTTATCTCCAGGAAGATCTCGAGTTATTACCCATTGATCTCTGCCTATCCCAATGCGGAAGCCTGTCTCGTCAAAGTTCCATATATCATCCTCCACATTACCATTGACTTCAATAACCTTTCTCAAGGATTCAAACCAGTTAGCGATAATTGCCTTGTTCTGAGCCTGCTTCCGATTGATTTCAAAGGCTCGAAAAAGTCGTTTCCATACTTTGGATGGCGACCAAGCCAGCTTTGAAGCCAGTGTTCTCCCTTGGCTGCATTCACGATCATTCGGGGTAATGGCCGTACAAGGTAACCTTCTAGAGTATCAAGATACCTGCAGAGAGCCTTGTCTTCTTCTGAATTTAACTTTAAATTAGTAGGTGGCCGCTGGATAAAGGAAATTCTGCCCTTCCATCGCGCGCGCGTCAAGAGTCTGTTGAATCAGCTTGAATTCGCGCGCAGTCTTCGAGACATTGAATTTTTTTTTTTTTTTGTTAAGTGAAGCTATGGCAGTGATGATTCTATCCTCAACTTCCTGATGGAATTTGGCCATGTTGTGGTGGAATAATGACGCGTTGAAATAAAGAACGAGATTTGTAAGAAAGTTGGCCGTTTGGCCCGTCTGGCCGTATGGCTGGCGGGATCACGCTCCGCATGGTTCGGTTAGGTAGATGGGTGGGTAAGTACCTCATTATAATTTGTCGAACTTAGGATACCGCTAGGAACGCTGGTTGGATATTAGTCAGCGCTTGCTCAGTCTTTTAGTCAGCTTACCCCTATTTTGACTGTAT